>NW_026936654.1:0-7304 GCF_032062105.1 Saccostrea cuccullata
AGTCATTTGAAACTTACTTACCTCGGTGGTCGCCCACTTGGCGCAGTTGTACGAGCGTTTGCTCTAAAGTCGCAGAGTAAGGGGTTGATCCGTACGTCACGGGTTCGAATCCCACTATGGGAAGTGGAGACCGGTCCTTCAGACGAGAAGGTCCCGTGTCGCAGTTGGTGCTGGCATGAAAAAGACCCCTCACTTCTAAATGCCCCAGAGTGCCGAGTACAAGACAAAATTTGCAGCTCTTCACCGCAAATGGTGGCATCTGGCATCTGCATATGAGTGAAAAATTAACGAAAGAGACGCTATACAACATAAAACAAACAAAACAAACCTTCATCGGACAAAAAATAAACGGATGCTTGCTTTGCAGCTTCAAATGCTTGAAGATGCAAGTGATAGTGAGGAGCATGCGCAGAAGTCGACCTTCCTTTGTAGATCTCACCAGTCGCTGTACTGTGTCGGGAATCGTCATCGCTGGAACCATGGCTACATTTTCCTTTACTTGACGCACTAATAAGTGGCTTGGAAACATCTTGACCCGATTTGTATCCACTTGTCAGCTTTGTGGTTGAAAGAATATTGTTCTTGCACATACCACTAGATATGCTTAAAGAAAGAAATGTATATCTCTAGCATAATTAATTTTTTTTTTATTAAAAATACGTAAAAATCAGAAACTGGTAGGGCTGGGACGATACATCTTTTTTATATATCGATACGTTTCATGATATTTGAGCCACGATACGATATGTATGACGATATGTTTAATTGGTTATTAAATTTTTTTTTGCATTGAAATAACAAAATATTTCTCTGCAAATAAGAATAATTTATTCAAAGTAGTTGTTTATATGTTTTGAAACAACATTTTACTTAAGTGGTTTTAATTATTTTTATTTCATATGATCTATATTTATATACAGGTTTCTTTATTTTATATGTTCAATAATTTTTTGCAATATTTTGATATTTCTTCATATCGATCTTACACAGAATCGATTTATCGTCATAGCCCTAATAATGACAAAAGAACATCACGTAATGGTATATGCACATTACATAATGATAAAAGCACATCACGCAACGATAAAAGCACGTCATTTAATGGCAAAAGCATATCGCCTAATGACAAAAGCATATCACGTAATAATAAAAGCAGCCTGCGTAATGACCTATATACACCACATAATGACAAAAGCACATCATATAAAGATAAAAGCACATCATTTAATGACAAAAAAAACATCACAAAAAGATAAATGCACATCATGAATTTAATTTAGCCACGATAAGACCAGGCTTTCCATTCAGTCTACTGTAAGCTTCCTCAGCACCCTGTCAAATGCCAATCAGCTTACAGTGTTTCCATCCCGTGTAAATTAAGTTAATTATATTCTATCAGGACTACTCATGACATCCGTCCATATATAGAAAAAAAAAGGGGGGGGGCATCCTCAGCCCGTCGCATGTATTTAGGGACCCTTGATAAATTGACTTCACATCCTTGTAAATATAACCAAGTTCCATTTCTCGTTTCAAGTATTTCATTTAATAAAGATCTCAATGAAAAATAACAAAAACAGTCGGTACATCTATGAGTGTAAGTCCTAACAGTAGTGTAGACAACGCCCATTCGTAGGTATGATAAGTTAAAATAAATTAAACATCTTTGTACTAATAGAATACAGTGGATTGCGGTGTCCGTGCGGTGGAGAAATTATGGGCTACTTAAGTTGTATTCAAGAGTTTACATTATTTTATCATACCTAAGTCACTAGTGATATTTACAGCTAAACAGTCAATGATGTTGATGACGTATTTTTGGTGATGAAACTGACGTTCGGCGCTCATATATATAACCTTCTATAATGGTCACGTGATCACAACAAACCAATGAATAATTGTCCTTTTTGGAGCCTCACGGAACTACTTTACATACATAATGTATATAACAAAGAAAATAATGTCGCTGAAAATGTCCGTTCTACATGTAAGGTAGGTGCTATAAATTCTAATTGATATACATAATAAATTAAATAAGTTCAACAAACAATCTGTAATAAAACGGACACGCACAATCCACGGCGTAGTAATACCGGACAATAATGTAAACACATAAGTATTGTGCTACACATTCAAGTTCCAAAACATTTCGTCAAATAAAACATAATTCAATGACAATACTGCAATAAAATAACATTAAACTATCAATTATAAATATTTGAGAACACGGACAGTGTTATTTTGATCGTATCAATTGTAAAACAACAATGCTTATGTCACATGACTATTTCCTTCGTAAGAAAGATGGCAGACGCTCAATATACAATGCACGTGATAATACTGGAAAAAGTAAGTAAATTACAGTCATAATATGGTAGATAATGATGGAAAACTGATATATCTCAGTATCAGTCCCTTACTGTCTGTTCAACAATTCAACAATATCTCGCTAGATTGTCTAGTAATACAAAAACAGCATTTGTTTACATAACAACGTCGAAGTGCAATGTGTATTGCATCAATAATTTAAGTAAACGATAAAATGACAAAATAACATGAACAATAACACATTTCTAATAATTTACAACTGGATGCTACTTTACATCACGAAGACAATATACTACACATGCCCGTGAGTTTTATGCAATATTCTAAAGTCCACCCCTATACATATTATATGGTGATTAACAATAACACTAAGCTGAAATCCACCCCCATACATAACACTGTCAAGTACTAAGTCCATAATGTTACACTTCCCCCCACTTAAGAGTCAAATTCTCCTGAATTTAGTCTTGATTAATATTTAATCTTCTTCACCTAGTCTTAGTTGGATTCCTTCTCTATTGATCTCGTCAATTAGGCTGTCGAGGGAGTCGTCTCGTCGTTTTTCTATCTGCTTAAGCATGTCTAGTAAGAGTTTGGTGTCGTGATGTACTTTACCTTTCGCAATCTCTCTTAGTGTGGCAAATAGGTAGAATTTGGACTTTAACCTGATGTTACTAATTGTTGGTGGACTGGAGCCAGGGAGGGCCAGGAAATTGTATTTGTGCAGTAAATCTTCCTTGCTTGTGGGCGTCAATTTCCTAGGGAGAGTTCCTTCGCTATGGCCAAAAATTCCCAATGCCATGTCCAACTTGGACTACTTCCTCATCCTCCCACTCTCTTGGCGCTGCTGGGAATAGGGGGAGACACCCCTTTTTCAGCAATTCCTTTGCTCTTTGTATGCTGATATCTGTTTCTTCCGTCCTTGGTTCTGCTTTCTTATCCTTTTTACACTCTACTTCTTTAGATGATTTTTGCTGATCTCCCTTAGGGTATTCTCGCACATCTGCCTGCTCATCCGATGTTTTTTTTAGCTGCTTCCCTCTCCGTCTCCTTCGTTCGCCTCTTCACTTCTTCTCTCTCCATCCCTTCCTTGCGTCTATTTACTGCTTCTCTCCCTGTCTCCTCCGCTCGCCTCTTCACTGCTTCTCTCTCCATCTCCTCCGCTCGCCTCTGCGCTTCTCTCTTCATCTCCTCCGCTCGCTTCTTCACTGCTTCTCTCTCCATCTCCTCCGCTAGCCTCTTTGCTTCTCTCTCTATCTCCTCCTTGCGTCTCTTCACTGCTTCTCTCTCTATCTCTTCCGCTCGCCTCTGTACTGCTTCTCTCTCTATCTCCTCCGCTCGTCTCTGCACTGTTTCTCTCTCTATCTCCTCTCGTCTCTTTGCTGCTTCCCTCTCTATCTCCTCTCGTCTCTTGATTGCTTCTCTCTCTATCTCCTCTCGTCTCTTGATTGCTTCTCTTTCTATCTCTTCCTCTCGTGTCCTTACTACTTCTGTCTCCCTCTCCTCCTCAGCTAATATTATCCCCGATGTTGATGGGCTTCCCAGTGGTGTTAATGGGGTCCTCTCTGGAGTATCAGCCAGTCTAGGTGCTTTCCTCTTCCAAAAATCTGACTCTGCCTTTGTCACTACCTTAAGAAATTGCCCCTCCACCACTAATTTTGTTGCAACTGTTGATATTTCCCAATCAAGGTCAACCTTTTTATATGATATGTCGTCTGGCCTGCACTGGGTTGTAGCTGGTATCAGTGCCATGCGCCTGAGGAGGTTGTCCATCGACCGCTTGTCGCGCAAGACTTCATCCGACAGCTCGGCTTTATACCATACGGTTATGACACCCATTTCTAGCTTTAAGTACGCGGTATTTGATCCTGTGCCTAGGTTTATCTCCGCCAGATCTAAATCTTCTAACACGCTTGGGCGGCTGGGGCTGTATTCCCTCTTACCATGTGGCTGAACTCTGGTACTGGTAGGCCTCTTCCAACCTTCTTCCTACTCTTTAGCTGTCTTGGAAGGTCTTCTCCAGGACTGGACGGCGGCCAGCACCTCCATTCTGGCTTTGATTGCTTCTACCGAGTCCTCTGGGGTTGGGGCTATGACCTCACAATAGATTTCCGGATGGTAGGCAAGCCAATACCCATTATTCTCGCTCAAGAAGTTTCTTGGCATTAGTTCTAGTCTAGATCTGTGGTCAAACAGGATGTGTTCTTTTAAGTCTATCATACGGCGAAATGGCTTCTCGGTTGGACACCACACACATACTACTGATAACTTCCTATGTGGAGCCGCAGCTAGGTGATTTTTCAGGGTTCTCCTGGTCTTGAAAATCTTATGGCACAGGCTACAGCACATCTCTCCCTCTGATGGTCTCATGTTGCCTATAGAAAAATTAATTCCTTAACTAGTGCTTGTATAGTATTTGTATAGATGAACATGTCAAAAATGGCCTTATCTAGGATTGATTTTATTTTGCTATAAAACAAAGTCAATCGCTTATTCTAAGAATACAGTATGCAACCCCCTATGCATAAGCTAGTACAAGATTGGAAATTCTTGTTAACTTAGAATTTAATGTATATAGTTGATAAAAAGGGTTCCTAAGGGAATCAGTCAGTCAATCAGTCAGGTCTAATTCTTCATTGTTTTTGTAGATTCCTCCCAGGATCAGGAAGTCACATCAATTATCCATTTATAATTTTATTCCAGCAGTTGATGAAATCAACAAAAGTATCAGTCCGGTCCAGCCCTAGACAACTGTTTTCCCATCAGTCCCGTCTAACCCTAGAGAACTGCTGTCTACCTACAGTCCGGCCAGCCCTAGACAACTGAGGTCCACCTACAGTCCGGCCCAGCCCTAGACAACTGAGGTCCTAATGTGCAATAATAGTAATGATCAGTTACTATCTACACATTCACCTAGTGTGGTGCACCACCTAGGACAACATCCACCTTAGACATGTATCAATATAATAAAACAAAACCAGAAGTCTCTGTCGAGACTGAAGCTCTACTGGTTTGAACTTATAGCAAAGGCAGAGAAAGTTCTCTCCAGCTGGGATTTGAAACTTTATAAACAGCATTAAATAGAATGATCGTTGATAAAGTCTCTTTATGTTCTTAGTGTAGTCTACTTGTGTGCCAAGTTATACTGAAATCAGACCAAAACTGTAGGAGGAGTAGAAACAATTTTACAGACATTTCTATTTTTAGTAACCACGGCAACACCGTTCATCAAAATTAAAATTCAATAAACAGAATTATGTATCTTAGAGTATTCTACTTGTGTGCCAAGTTATATTGAAATCAGACAAAAACTGTAGGAGGTGTAGCATTTTGAAACAATTTAACAGATATTTCTGTTTTTAGTAACACGACAACACCCTTCATCGAAATCAAAAACCGATACACAGAATTATGTATCTTAGTGTATTCTAGTTGTTTGCCAAGTTATACTGAAATCAGACCAAAACTGTAGGAGAGGTAGCATTTTGAAAGAATTTCATAGAAATTTCTATTTTTGAAAAGAACGACACGGCAACACCCTTCATCGAAATCAAACGCATGCACAGAATGATGTAACTTAGTGTGTTCTACTTGTGTGCCAAGTAATACTGAAATCAGACCAAAACTGTAGGAGTAGCATTTTGAAAGAATTTCACAGAAAGTTCTATTTTAAATAACCACAACAACACCGTTCATCAAAATCAAAAACCGATACACAGAATTATGTATCTTAGTGTATTCTACTTGTTTGCCAACTTATACTGAAATCAGATCAAAACTATAGGAGGAGTAGCATTTTGAAAGAATTTCACAGAAATTTCTATTTTTAGTAACCACGGCAACACCGTTCATCAAAATCAAAAACCGATACACAGAATTATGTATCTTAGTGTATTCTACTTGTTTGCCAACTTATACTGAAATCAGACCAAAACTATAGGAGGAGTAGCATTTTGAAAGAATTTCACAGAAATTTCTATTTTTAGTAACCACGGCAACACCGTTCATCGAAATCAAAAACCGATACACAGAATTATGTATCTTAGTGTTGTCTACTTGTGTGCCAAGTTATACTGAAATCAGACCAAAACTGTAGGAGAAGTAGCATTTTAAAAGAATTTCACAGAAATTTCTATTTTTAGTAACCACGGCAACACCGTTCATAGAAATCAAAAACCGATGCACTATTCTATGTATCTTGGTGTAGTCTACTTGTGTGCAAAGTTATATTGAAATTAGACCAAAACTGTATGAGGAGTAGAATTTTGAAAAAAAATGTTTACAGACAGACGGACAGACAGACGGACGGACGCCGGACGCATTACTATCGCATAAGCTCTTCTGGTCTCTGACCAGTAGAGCTAAAAAATCTGGTATCATCATACTACTGTCTGACATCATTCAGTTCTGTGGTGTGAACTTCCTGAACCAGGGTGGTAAGTTGATGCCTCGATATGGCATCAATCTATCAAGATGATAAGCCTTAGCAGGTTGTTTCAAAGATCTCTTTACTAGATAAGTCAAGTCATCTAGTTGTCTTGTTACGAGGTAAGGCCCTTTCCATTTCGATGTTAACTTGTGGCAAACACCTATTTTTCTGGACCCGTCTAACAACCACACAGGTTGTCCTATGCTCAGTGGTCGCTTCTTTGCCTTTAAATCATAGTATCTTTTCTGATACTCAGAACTTTGCTTTAGATGTTTTCTTGCAGTCTCATGTACTTTGATCATATCTGCTTGTAATTCTAGAACATATTTTTGTGTTTCAGGCTGCACATCATCATCGTCAATTCCTCTTGGTAAAGGTAAAAATACCTCCATTGGCAACACAATGTTCCTGCCAAGCATCATTTGGTTTGGAGTTTGTCAAGTACTGGCATGAACAGATGACCTATATGCCATGAGAACCTGTGGTAGATATGTGTCCTACTTCCTTTGATTCTTCTTACAATAGGCTGTGAGCATACAAGTTAGAG
>NW_026936655.1:0-7335 GCF_032062105.1 Saccostrea cuccullata
AAACGGACTTGGGAATTTTTCAGCCACCACTGGAAATCTTTAAAAAAAACACACTTAATTGTGAAAAGGAGATATCACACAGCCACTTGACAGAGAATAAATTTTTATTAAATGAACTACATCAAATTACACCCAAGAATCTGTCTTAGTGTATAAATAAAACAACATCCCCCTGTTCTATTGCGGAGAGTTCCTCTCAAGGAGACGTTTTTACGTCGCATTTACCTTGTTGACTTTAGACGCGTCTTTTGACGTTACGTCATAATAGACATAAGGGAGGTTTTTGCTTGGCGCGTCACATATATAATTAATTACATGTACATCATACTCTGTAAATGTTATCTTGAACAAAGGAACGTACAGGTAAAATTCTTTAAATCAGTTCGACTCAAAACGAGAAAATTCGCGTTAAAATCCATTATCTAAATGATATGTTTAGTGTTGTTAAATAATTATTACGAAATTGAAATTGTGCTTGTCCTAATGATTTCACAGTCTGGCATTTTTGTATGGTTCTCAGACTAATGAACAGTATCAGAAGCATTCTTCATTCAGGGACACATAAAATACTGTACAATATTGTACATACCAGGTCTTCAAATGTCCTCATCTTCTTCCATCCCGAGCTAATTATTATTACCCTGTTCATGACACTCTCTTTCCAACTTTCCTTCTATACATGTGCAACATCAACATGGCATTCGATATTTTTGAATTTCAACGTGTTGTTAAAATTAACTGTTCATCGAGCCCGATTTCGATCCCGATGTTAGTGTACTTTTTGTCGACTGTTTTAAAAAAAATCTAAGTAATTTTCCACAGTTTTCAAGTGCCGAAATTGGCTAAGTTTCTCATTTAATAATTTTTTTCCAAAGAATTCCACTACTTTCCTAGCCAAAAAATATCTAAGTCCAATTTTTTTTCAAATTCCAAAACATTTCAAACACTTCCAGACACACTTTTCGAGTTTTGTATGGAAACGAATGGAATTCCATGGAATTCCATGGAATCAAAACTTTCCCAAACCCTTTGGAAAATCTACATTAGGGTTGTGCGTACAATCAAAATGCTTTTCACAAAAATAATTTTGAAAATGACGTCGACCGACAAGGTAAGTATATTCATTTTTATTTACAAAAACAGCTGTCTATGATGTCAAAAAACCGCGACTTCAATATATCGTGTAGATTTGTTGTGAGCACATGTATCTCCACATTGATAACATTTTAAAAACATTACTTCTTCTTCAAAACTTTCGTCAAACTATATAAAAAAGTGATTTCATCACCATCTACATTTTCAGTGACTGACATAATGTTAACTACTGCTAATTGTAACGGGAACCATGACAGATGCTCCCCAACTACCTTTTTGTGCCATAATTTTGCTATTTTGACTATGTCCTATTGTTTATGCTACAAATAAATCCTTATATTATGAGTTTCAAAGCATTTCATCAAAAATTTAAAAATTTACGCCTATATAAATTAAATCGGTCATTTCACGTGTTGCACGTGCACGCCCTTGCAAGCACGTGCGCGCAAAATGACCTTCGTTCAGCAAATCTACATAACATGCCTAATGACCCTAAAAAGGTTTTACCTAAGTCGGATGTGTAGTTTACAAGATCACTCCCGGACAAAAAAGTACCCAGGAAGAAGAAGAAAAATAACTAGATGCGTTCTTGTTGCTAGAGCAACAAGCGGTCTTCCGACCGACTTTTCGTTAGAGTTCTATGCAGCATCATCCATGGAATAGATTTCAGAATGCATTTCCTTCGTTTACGTTTCTTTACAGCAGTCTTTCGACATAGATCATGAGTATTACATTTTTCCACTAAATATCTTTAAAATATAGCTTTTAAAAATCGGCAAAATCTTTTCATACATGTTAAAAAAGGGAGAAAAGTCATATGTAACTGAGAAAAGACAGAAACAAAGAAAAAATTTTGCAACGCCCACAGCGGGATTCGAACCCGCGACAGTGTGACAAAATTCAGATCGGTCATATCTTTGCAACAAATGCACGCATGGAAATATCAAAAACATATTAAGAATTCTTATAAGATATTCTATCAACCCTATGAATCCTAAAGAAAATTATTGAAAAACAAAAAAGTTGAAAATTTGGACTTTTTGAATTCATTTCCGTTTGCAACCGGAAATCAAAACGACGAAAAATGAAGGTCAATCAACACATCTACAATCGATGTTCTATCACCTCAGCAAGTTTCAGTTTTATATCTTTTGCTGTTCTCGAGAATTTTTTGCGACAAAATTCCATTTAAAAAATACAAATTTCCTCAAAAATCTCGAACAGAGAAAAATTTCAAAAAAGTTAGGGAGACTCCTGGAGATATTAATAAGATGCATCATCCATGAAAAAATCGTTGAAATTCGTCCACGCACAGCTGAAATATGACCTGTACTATGAAAAGTGGAATAATAATAATAATAACTAGGAGACTTATTGTTCAAAGAACAATAAGAGGTCTTTCCACCTTTTTTGAATTTCAATTTTGTTTTAAAATTAAATTCCATGAATAAGAAACCAAAATTGTCTTAAAGGATAGCAAAAATTAAAAATAAAAAATGAAATGACCTTGACCTTTGACCTTGTAAAAATGTTCAAGGTCAAAGGTCAAGGGTCACAATGCAATTGACCCCATGCTTATACAACTTATAGTTTTCAAGTTATAAGGTTAATTAGGAAGTACAAAGAAGTTAAAGGGCAATAACTCATATAAGGGGTCATTAGAACCTTTAGTACTTATACAGTGAAGTTAAGCCTAAAGACCCTTAAGACATTAGTGAGGGTTTGGTGTCCCTACAGTCTATGGTTTCGGAGGAGTAGCGATAACAAGGTTTTTAGCACATGGGGCACTATCTTTTAAAAGGGTCAATCTTAGGGGACAAGAATGAAATTTTCAAAAGAGTTTTAAAGTGCATATCACAGACAGAAGATAGTTTGTGTATGTTTAAGGATATAAGAGATATTAAAAGAAATTTATTCCTCATATTTGGAATGACCTTGACCTTTGACCTTGAAATTAATTTATTGGACAATGGTCAATAAATCTGATGCAGTTGGTTTCATGTCTCTACAACTCCTCGTTTTGAAAATTTTTAGTTTTTTATAAAATTTATAAACTTTCA
The DNA here is from genome assembly GCF_032062105.1 of Saccostrea cuccullata. Lineage (NCBI taxonomy): Eukaryota > Metazoa > Mollusca > Bivalvia > Ostreida > Ostreidae > Saccostrea > Saccostrea cuccullata. The sequence goes on from NW_026936655.1 coordinate 3,156, forward strand.
GGGGCAGTTACTCATTGAAGGGGTCAAAGAAAACTTTTGCAATGAATAGATTGAAAAGTCTCCTAAATTAGTTGAAGACGTTAGTGAAGGTTCTGCATCTCTACGATTTACGGTTTCGGAGGAGTAGCGATAACAAGCTTTACGGTGAAAGGGCCAATAACTGCATATGGGGTCCAAGTTAAAACATGGGGGGTCATTTTTGGAATAACTTTAAATATCCAGTATCATGAACTATAAAGTTTTTCAATAAGTCTTACGGTGGTCAAAACATAAGGTGAGAAATAAAATAAAACACAGAACCATTTCAAGAGGTCTTTCCACAGAAAGGTGGAAAGACCTAATAATAATAGAAACAGAAGGAAAACAATAAGGTCTTCCGAAGGAAGTCGAAAGACCCTAATAATACATGTATCTAGACACGATCTCGTTGCGAGCAACCAGTGGGTCTTCCGTCCAATTCTTGATGAGATGAGAGAAGATTTTGATTGATATTTTCATTCTAGAATAATGATTTTCCATAATTTATAAAAAGATATTGAACAATAAAAACTTTAAAAAGTCGATTTTTTGGCCCCTCATGGCCCTTAATATTGGGGATCAGCCCTTTTTCTACAAATCATCTTAAAGCTCTTTGTATTTTGAACACTTTTTGTTCAACAACTATTCAGAGATTCTTTTTCGGTTTTGAGTTATTTGCAAAAGAAATATTTAGGTATCAACCCTTCATCTCCCTAATGGGGACGTTAAGTGAAAAATGAAAGGTTGAATATTGCTTAGAACTATATTTTGAACATCTTGTGTTCAATGTTACTTATCAAAATATTTCTCATTTTCGTTTTGTAAAGTGTCAAAGATTTAGCATTCTGGCTCCTTGTGGCCCTTTGTGGAAACGCACTTTGAAAAATTACGCACTTTGAAAAAATTTTTCAAAGGTGCGTTAAAATTGGGACAAAATCAACGCACTTTGAAAAAAATTTTCTTTTCAAAGTGCGTTAAATTTGGGACCAACTCAACGCATTTTGAAAATTTTTTTTCAAAGTGCGTTAAGAGTCTACATCAATATATTTTATTATGGAGACACTAAACGCACTTTGAAAAAAAAATCATATTTTAGTCATTGAAAGATTTTATTTGTTAATTATCTTTCAAAAAAAATTAAGCCTAACCCTAACTTCTAAAATGAATTGATTTTACTCCAGTCGAAAGAGGAGAAGACGGGTATAAGATCCCTAAGTCCAAATCTTTATCTTTCCAATACATAGGTGTCGGTAACAAACGGGGAAGGGGAGCAATAAACTTAAAAAGGGTACGCTGCATTTTCAATGCTTATACGATGTATATATCTTTCCAAAATAAGTGGGGGACTTAGCCCCCTATCCCCTCCCCTGGCCCTTCGCTCAGTCTCGATGTCTATGCTATACTCAAAGCATTCATATAATTATGTATTTACCTAACTGGTATGACGTTGAAAACTTTTAATAATAAATTCATTAATTAAAACAGATGAAAACTAGAAATTTTTAAGTACAGTAAAACGATGAGAGAGAAAGAATTTTCATAGTTTTGAACAATCAAATTGGCCCCTTTTTATTATGTTAAATTCTAAGTTGCTTGAAGCTGTCCTCTGTTAGTGCCCCCTATACACCTTTACATCTACTTGTCAAAGACTAGAATTAAAAAAAAAAAGAAGAAACGAATTAATGAACTTAAACAATCGTCACTCTTTTTTCAAGACCCTTGAATTTTCCCTTTTATTTTATGAAAACCTTAAATATTTAAAACGTCAATATCTCAGATCCTACAGTGACTTTATCATAAAAAGTTATCAAAGTGAAACCAGGATCTGTTATTTATCATACCGATTATTTGAAGGAATATTGCTCAATCTTTATATTTTTTTCAAAGTGCGTTAATATGGTCGACATTAACGCACTTTGAAAAAAAAAGTATTTTTTTTTCAAAGTGCGTTAGAATTGGGAAAAAATCAACACACTTTGAAATTTTTTTTCAAAGTGCGTTGTAACACCCCTTATTATGTACCATACGACATAAAATTTATAATATGTAGTTATAAATGGTTGAGATATTCACCTTTGCTTCAGTTATGCATTACAAAATATTAACTGATAAAGAGTTATCGATTGAATACTTTTGGCCCTTCTTGGCCCCTAATTTGATTTCCCAGCCCCTTTATATTGATTTCATCTTTAAGATCTTTGGACTTTGAACATTTTTTGTTCAACAACCATTCAGAGATTCTTTTTAGTTTTTGAGTTATTTGCCAAAGAAATATTTAAGGGCCAACCCTTCAACTCCTTAATGGGGACGTTAAGTGAAAAATGAAAGGTTGCATATTGTACATAACATGATTTTGAACATCTTTTGTTCAATATTACTTATCAAAATATTTTTATCACTGTCGAGATATGAAACGTCAAAAAATTAGCATTCTGGCCCCACTTGGCCCCTAATTATATACCATACCACCTGAAAATCATAATATATAGTTGGACATGGTTTAGATAAACATTTTTTCTTCAGTAATGTATTACAAAATATTAACAGATAAAGTGTTATCGATTGAAGACTTTTGGCCCCTCTTGGCCCCTAATTTGAGTGTCCAGCCCCTTTTAATTGATTTCACCTGAATGCTTTTTGGATTTTGAACACTTTTTGTTCAACAAGTGTTCAGAGATTGTTTTGCGTTTTCGAGCTATTTGCAAAAGAATAACTTAGGGATCAACAATTCAAATCCCTAATGGGGACGTTTAGTAAAAAAAATGAAAGGTTGCATATTGTTTAGAACATTATTTTTAACATCTTTTGTTAAATATTACTTATCAAAATATTTCTCACTTTTGAGATAAAAGCGTCAAAAATTTAGCATTCTGGCCCCTTGTGGCCCCTAATTATGTACCACACGACATCAAAATCATAATATATAGTTTTAGAAGACTGAGATATACACTTTTGCTTCAGGAATGTATTACAAAATTTTAAATGATAAAGAGTTACCGATTGAAGACTTTTGGCCCCTCTCGGCCCTTAATTTGAGTGTCCAGCCCCATTTCCTTAATTTCATCTTAAAGCTCTCAAGATTTTGAACATTTTTTGTTCAACAACTATTCAAAGATTCTCTTTCGTTTTGGAGTTATTTGCAAAAGAAAGATTTAGGGGCTAACACATTAACTCCTTAATGGGGACGTTGAGCGAAAAATGAAAGGTGGCATATTGTTCAGAACATGACTTTGAACATCTTTTGTTCAATATTTCTTATCAAAATATTTCTCACTTTTGAGATATAAAGTGTCAAAGATTTAGCACTCTGGCCCCTTGTGGTCCTTTATTATATATCATACGACATAAAATAATTATATAGAGTTGTAGATTATTGAAATAAACGATTTTGCTCCAGAAATGTATAACAAAGTATTGACCGTTACAGAGTGATCGAATAAAGACTTTTGGCCCCTCTCGGCCCCTAATGTGATGAGTCAGCACATTTTTCTTGATATCATGTTAAAGGTCTTGTCATTTTGCACAAATATTGCTCAATATATTTTAACAAAATAATTATACTTTAAAAGATATTATGCAAAATGTCTCAAAAAATCAATCATGTTTCGTGTCGTAGATTTTGACCCCTACCGAACTCAGTGAGTTTCACTTTCATATCTTTAGCTGTTCTCAAGAAATCTGCTGGACAAAATGCCTTTTAAAAAAAATGAAAATCCCAAAAAATCGCAAACGGAAGTGAATTTTGAAAGAAAAGGAAAAACAATTCTGGAGATATTCTCATGATGCATCTTCCCTGAGAAAATCTTTAAAATCTGTCCACTCATAGCTGAGATATAGCTGTACATGTGCTATGAAAATAGAATAATAATAATAACTAGATGAGATCTCGTTGCGAGCAACGAGTAGGTCTTCCGTTGAATTTCTCGATAAGATGAGATTATTACTTAACATATGATCAAAACTTTATAATGTATTGTTGCAAATCATTAAGATGAATATCTTTGCTTCTCATAATGGATACTCATAAAAAAACATTGATCATGAAAGAGTTGAAGATGAAATACTTTTGACCCCTCTTAGTCCCGTATTTAAGGAGTCAGCCCCTTTTTCTTGATATCAAACGAAAGGTCTTGTGATTTTGAAGATTTTTTTTTCAACACTT
>NW_026936656.1:0-7458 GCF_032062105.1 Saccostrea cuccullata
ATTTATTTGACCTAGACCTTGGAGAACACATGTGTACATCTTAACCTTTTTTTCTGTTTCGTTTCTATGACAACTGTGAGCGACTCATTACAATTATTTTAAAAGTAGAAATCACTTTGACACATTGCAAGGAATTAACATTGAAAGTTTCAAAACGATTGCTTGAGTATTTATTGAGAAAATCGAAATTAAAGAATTTTAACATTCCCCTGGTTTCCATGGCAACAATCGATTATTTGAAAATTTTAAATGCAACTCGCACAACTACAGATACTAATCATTAAAATAAAAAGAGTTTCATGACGAACGTTTAAGGGACCAGAGAGAACACTCGCGGACAAAATTCGTCGCTTTTTACAGGTTTCCATGGCAACGGTAGACATATTGGAACTGAACGACCTCACTGCACAACTACAACCAGTGATCGTCCTTTGAGGAAAGTTTCAGGAAGATTGTCCCAGCCATCTCCGAGAAACAGCCTGGATAAAAAAAACATGCGTACAATATCAATATGTCGTCCCCGACTTCGTTCGGGGCGACATAATAAGAATAATAATAATAAGAAACAGAGTAAAAACAATATGTTCCCCAACTTCGTTTGGGGAACATAACTAGGGCTAATTGTAACGGGAACCGTTACAGATGTTCCCCAAACGCTCCCCAACTCCCTTTTGGTGCCTTATTCTCATGTAAGCTTCATTAAATAAGACGAACTCTATGCCTTTTAGACTATAACAATGTTTTCCCAGTATATTCAGTATATTCAAATTTATGCATTGCACGCATGCGCATTTGAATGCATGTGCGTAATGACCATATCATCTTGTCTACACTATTTATATACTAGAAATTACAGCGTTTCATCCAAAAGTATTAAAAAATACGTTTTAATCTAGTGTATTTGTAATTTTACTCATTTCACGTGCACGCACGTGCATGCATGTGCATGTTGACTGTATCTTCTTGTAGTAGTCTGTTATGTTTGTCTATGTTCTAAATCCCATCCTGTTTGGTTGAAAAACGAGGAAGTTATAGCCATTTTAAGTTTAAGCCAATCAGATTGCAGAGCACGTGCATGCGCATGTTTTCACGACAACTGTTATATATCATATTGTTGGACATCCTAATTTGCATGATTATGTATAAAATTTTAAAGCATTTCGTCAAAAATTAAAAAAAGATATTGCGATTTTTGTTCCAGCGAATCAGAGCAAAGCACACGTGCATGCACGTGCATGCATGTGCATGACGACCATACCTCCTTGTGGGAAGTCAATTATGTTTGTCTATGTTCTAAATCCCATACTGTTTCGTTGAAAAACAAGGGAATTATAGCCATTTAAAGTTTAAGCCAATCAGATTGCAGCGCACGTGCATGCGCGTGTTTACATGACAATTGTTATATATCATATTGTAGTACATCCTAAAGTATGCCTTTATTTAAAATTTCATAGCATTTCGTCAAAAAACAGAAAAGATATTGAGATTTTTGTTGCAGCCAATCAGAGCGAAGCGCGCGTGCATGCGCGTGAGTTCGTGCTAATTTGACAGTGTCACATTATCTACACTATTAATATATCCTTATTAAATGAGTTTTAAAATATTTCATCAAAAAATGTTAAATTTATGGCTATATAAAGTATATCCGTCATTTCACTCATTTCACGCGCCCGCACGTGCATGCGTATGCGCGCAAAATAACCTTCGTGTTGCACACCTACACTACACACCTATTAACCCTAAAAAGGTTTTAGCTCAGTTGGGTGAACAGTTTCTGAGAACACTCGCGGACAAAAAAGTACCGGAGAACAAAGAAGAAAAAAAATAATAATAATAATAATAATAAGAAACCGAGTAAAAACAATATGTTCCCAAACTCCGTTTGGGGAACATAACTAGTGCTAATTGTAACGGGACCCGTTACAGATGTTCCCCAAACGCTCCCCAATTCCCTTATCGTGCCATATTCCCTGTAATTTTCATTAAAGAATGCAAAATCTATGCATTTAGGACGTAAATAACGTTTTCCCAAAAGTATACCAAGTATTTCAAATTTAAGCAATGCAGGCGTGCGCATGTGATTGCATGAGCTTAATGACGATATCATCTTGTCTACACTATTTTACTCATATGCACGTGCACGAACGTACATGATGAACATATCTTCTTGTAGGAGTCCATTATGTCTGTCTATGTTCTTAATCCCATCCTGTTTGGTTCAAAAACAAGGGAGTTATAGCCATTTAAAGTTTAAGCCAATCAGATTGCAGCGCACGTGCATGCGCGTTTTCATGACAATTATTATATATCTTATTGTAGGACATCTTAAAGTATGCCTATGTTTTAAATTTCAAAGCATTTTGTAAAAAAACAGAAAAGATATTGAGATTTTTGTTTCAGCCAATCAGAGCAAAGCGCACGTGCACGCACGTGCATGCATGTGAATGGTGACCAAACCATCTTGTAGGAGTCCTTTATGTCTATCTATGTTCTAAATCCCATGCTGTTTGGTTGAAAACCAAGGGAGTTATAGTCATTTAAAGTTTCAGCCAATCAGATTGCAGCGCACGTGCATGCGCGTGATTTCATGAAAAATTTTATATATCATATTGTAGTACATCTTAATACATGTCTATGTTATAAATATTAAAGCATTTCATCATAAAACAAAAAAGATATTAAGATTTCTGTTTCAGCCAATCAGAGCGAAGCGCACGTGCATGCGCGTGAGTTCATGCAAATTTGACCATGTCATCTTATCTACACTACTTATATATCTTTATATAATGAGTTTCAAAACATTTTATCAAAAAATATAAAAGTTACAACCATATTAAATATATCAGTCAGTTTACTCATTGCACGCGCCCGCACGTGCATGCGAATGCGCGCAAAATGACCTTCGTTCGGCACATCTACACAACATGCCTACTAACCCTAAAAAGGTTTTAACTTAGTTTGGTGAACAGTTTCTGAGAACACTTCCGGACAAAAAAGTACCGGAGAAGAAATAAGAAGAAAAAAGAATAATAACTAGAAAGTCTGCTATTGCAAGCAATAGCATATGTCGCCCCGTATTGGACAAGACTTTCATTTTTATCATCACTAAAACAATGGTCCATTAGCTAAGCTTTGACAACCATCCAGTCGTATGATCAGTTCTTTCCGTTAGAAACGGAAGACCTTAATTGGGTACATCCCACTCATTACTTTTAGGGTATATTCGATTAAGCGACACGGGTTACACGAGTCACTAGAGTTGTAAATAAAACAACCTATCTTCGACACGGGTGATAAACCCGTGTTACGCGAGTATACTCCTCAGTTTACCTGGAGTAACAGGTAAAAAATGGCGGGAAGTGAAGTCGCATTGTTAATGCGAAAACTGTTTCTGCATAAATATGTCAGTGTTTGTATTAGAAATTTACAACGTCAGTGAAAAAAGTCTGCAATATAATTTTGACACCCCCTTTTTATTTTTTTTAGTTTTTGGGTCAACCTCTTAAAATTACTGTTGTTTTAATTGACAGTTTTTTTTTTAAAATATTTTTTTTAAATAAAGAAATTAATCCAGCCTTTTTTTTGTCTGCCTATAATTATTGCCCGAACCTCTAGATCCTGTTTTACAAATGAACTTACGACTAAAACTAAAAACTTATGTTGCTTATAAATTTTTGAAAATTAACTGTTTTGGAAATTGTTACCATTAAACATTCTAAATTCTTTTCAAGAAGAATAAAATCGCAAATAATTTCTGGACTTTGTGATATGCACCTAAACACCGGTCTTAAGACCTCCGAATCACAATACATAGTAACCCTCCCCCCCCCCAAAAAAAAAGGAAAGGAAAGGAAAAATTGTGATATACTAGTACTGCGCGGGGTATATCGATAAAATCGCATATCCTTTGTAATAGATTTATTTTTATTTATTATTTATTTTGAATTCTTATTACTTGTTTGTTTATTTATGTTTGCTTGTCAAAAAATTGAGACTTAACATCTGTGAGATTTAATGCCCCCCCCCCCTTTGAAAAAAAAATATTGGATTTCTGCGCTTACATTATCCCCTATAACTTTTTAAAAATTAATTTAGGTCCTCACTAACAAATTAATACTATTAATACTAATTCATTCCTACTATAGCTATATATTTTTGTCCCTGCACAAAGCCGTACTAAGGAATTGGAAAGGTTTGATTTTTTTTTTTTTTATTATTTCTGATGCCATGGGAACAGGGGTCCATAGCAACTAATGAAATAATCACCGGTTTCAGTTTGCAGACGCATTCCTGCATGACTGTCAAAAAATTTAAGATCATATTCCTGGCAAAACTATTTTTATGCATAAATAGAATGTCTGATCAAAAGGAGATTTATTCGCATTTTCGAACAAATATTGGTTTTTTGATAATCGAAAAAAAAGATGTTTGGACAAATATATTTTTCTAGAGTTTTGATATATCAAAAGGCATATTATAAATAACAAAATTCCACTGGAATCATTTCTGTTGCAATTTGTTTGAAGTTTGGGTGTTTTTGAGTTAGATTGACTGGATTAACTGAAATTGCTCTCACATTTGATCCTGTATAATTATCTTTAAACTGAATTATTAATAATAATCATTTAACTTCATAAGTTAATAACACGACATATCTATGTTGCGATTGTTAAATCTATAAAAATAATTTTAGTAAATCAATATGCATCTAATTGACAATTTTAAAATCAGGGGGCCCGTTTTAAAAAAGAACTTACACCTAAGACCAAAATTAATTCTGCGATTTTATTCTTCTTACAGTGAAATCTTAGAAATATGGAGGTCGGGTCCCCAGAACCAACTGGTTCTTTTTTTACAATAAATGTTATAAGTATATAGAAATACCTTTTCAGCCTTTAATTACTATCGTAATGATCATTGAACATTTTCACGTGTTTAGTTGAAATATTGAACATTATTTTTACAGACTCAAAATTAAAATCCACAGCCATGTAAGACCATGAAAAACACATTAGCTTAAGTTTTCTTTCCAACCTACGTCACATTTTATGTAAAAGTATTTGTCTCTCACATCCTATGACTTGCACTATATAAATGAAAAATGTCAGCTATGGTCCTTTTTCTGACCAATTATTGTGCCCCGTGTAAAATGTTACTGGGGGTTGGGGGGGGGGGGGGTTGGGGGAATAGATAGAGAATACAAGCACGTAGCAGCTGGTGGAAGCGCTTCCCACACTTCTTTTTCCAAACATCTCTTTACGTTTAAAAAATCTTCATTGAAAGACCACCGATAGCTTCCTCCCTCTTTTTGTTACAGTAAAGCCAATCAAGGGTCAAGTCGTCTGGTATGAATAGCATTTGGTACTGAAGGAAGTGGGAATTACATCCCCTTCCTCCAAGTAAATAGGAGTTTCGTTTTCTTTCTCTGGCTGGCCCCCCCCCCCCCCTTTCAAACACGATGGCACGTCACTATTATATTTAATACTATTGACATGTATGTACGTGAAGACATTCTTATTCTACTTTTTTAATTTAACAAGAGGAGGTATTGACTTGTTAAATAATATTGCAAGGATAAATAATCTATAAAATACATGTTATAACTGTAAAAAATACATTTGTTGAACAATCAATTCAGCTTTGAGGTCTTGTATTAAATTATCTGCTATTCTTTATTGGATATTGTTTGTTAATCAGTAACTGTTGTTTGTCCTGTTTAGACCAAAAATACAGGGAATATACTGTTTTCCTCGCCATATTTATATAAACACTTAACAACACGAGATGTTTTATTTAGATCACTAGAGTTCAATCAGTGAGCATGCGCATATTTAACACTAGTGCGACACGGGTTGTCTTAATCGAATACACTCTTAGAATCTGTAGGAGAAGAAAGTAGTGCAGGAAAAAAATTACAAGTCCAAAATTGCAGACTTGCATACAAGAAATTGGGCAGATGTACTGAACTGAGCCTCATACTTGTTAAATGGCAGTATCTTTCCTACCAAAAAAGCTTGGCAAATATTATTTATTAAGAAGATCAGCCGAATTATTTTGTGCATTAAAACGCCAGTGATAATTCAGAAAATTCCCTACTTTCACTTTAATTTCTGGAGGTTCTGCCGGAAAACGAATCTGACATGCCACCTTCAATTCGAGCATGTCTGCACTGTACAGGTCTGATGTTTCTTATTAGATGATAAATCATGTGTAAACTTTCTCAGTTTAGCGGAATCATGAACATTTTCGGCGAGATGAATGTTTTGTTTACAGTAGTGATCAAGGCTTAGCGCACCTGTATAGGAGCGGATCCAAAGATTTATGAATGAATAAAAAATATGGAAATAACGTACCAATTTTCTAATTTATTCTTGCACTATTTAATGAAATTAATAATATACGAGTAATAGATATACCAAACAACGCGAAATGCTAATAAATGAAGTTGACAATCGTTATTTTTTATATAGAAAATACAAAATAATCATAAAATCTAGAGACAAGACAGAAGAAGAATGACTGTTGGCAAACTATCAAATCACATCAGGAGAACTGAATTTTATGAATGAAACTTTTAAAACGTTACCTGTAAATTGTATATGTTATATCTGTGTATTCTACCTGGCAGTGCGCTTCAAAAAAGGGGGGGGGGGTTGTCTTGAACATAGTACCTTACGTTTGAACGGTAAGGGCTAGGGCTTTCGTATTTCAAATATGTAATCCTTGTGAAAAGAACTTTTATTGGACACCAAGAACTTTGACCCTTTGACCTAGACCTTGGAGAACACATGTGTACATCTGAATCTTTTTTTCTGTTTCGTTTCTATGGCAACTGTGAGCGACTCATTACATTTTTTTTAAAAGGAGAAATCACTTTGACACATTGCAAGGAATAAACACTGAAAGTTTCAAAACGATTGCCTGCGTAGTTATTGAGAAAATCGAAATTAAAGAATTTTAACTTTCACCTGGTTTCCATGGCAATAATCGATTATTTGAAAATTTTAAATGCGAGTTGCATAACTACAGATACTAATCATTAAAATAAGAAAAGTTTCATGACGAACGTTTAAGGGACCAGAGAGAACACTCTCGAACAAAATTTGTCGCTTTTTACAGGTTTCCATGGCAACGGTAGACATATTGGAACTGAACAACCTCACTGCACAACTACAACCAGTGATCGTCCTTTGAGGAAAGTTTCAGGAAGATTGTCCCAGCCATCTCCGAGAAACAGCCTGGATAAAAAAAACATGCGTACAATATCAATATATGTCGTCCCCGACTTCGTTCGGGGCGACATAACTAGATGAGATCTCGTTGCGAGCAACGAGTAGGTCTTCCGTTGAATTTCTCGATAAGATGAGATGTGATTTCGACTGAGATATTCGTTAAAAGAGAATGACATTAAGTTTTCCTTCATATCTTTTTAGGTTTCTGATTTGTATCACGATATTC
>NW_026936657.1:0-7427 GCF_032062105.1 Saccostrea cuccullata
ATTACAACCCTGTCATGATCGTTTTTATTCTAATTCGAATTTCCTCTGTCAGGAATTAGAGGTCTTTAGATAGCTCAAACATAGATTTGGTTGGGAAAATATATAGATAGCTCATACGTAGATTTGGTTGGGGAATTATTTATAATGATCATTGAACTTGAGTTACCATAATAAATTGTTTCAGGAAAAATAAATATGCATTGAAAATGCATGTTAAATTTAAGAAAATCTTTGATACAGTGTATCTTGTATAAGTCAAATATGAAGAAAAAATGCATGCAATGGTTTTGTATAAATAGATACCTTTTACAAAGGACAATTATAAATATTTAACTTGTCTATTTCACTCTGAGTTTACTTAAGATTAAAGTTCACAGTGAGAATTAACCCCATCCCACACACCCTCTCAATCTCAGTATCATAATGATGTATGGATTTAGAGGGGAAAAAGTCGGTCTGGTAAAAAATTGTTTGGTCTGGTAAAAATTTTATTTTTACCAGACATTTTGTCCTGTAAAAATTTTAAACTTTCGCGTAGACTGCCCAAGGGTAGGGTGGGGTCTCAATGGTGGATTGAAGTTTTACATAGGAAACTAAATGGAAAAATCCCAAGAACAGAAAAGCTATGTTTAGTCATATTGACATGTAAGCATCCTCATGTATTGAAGATTTAAATTTGTTCAAATCATGATCCTTTGGGGCAGTGAGGGAAACAATGGGGAATCAAATTCAAACTAGTGCTAATTGTAACGGGGACCGTTACAGATGTTCCCCAAACGCTCCCCAACTCCCTTTTGGTTCCATATTCCCGGTAAGCTTCATTAAATAAGACAAACTCTATGCATTTGAGCTTTAAACAACGTTTACCCAGAAGTGTACCAAGTTCATTCAAATTTTAGCATTGCACGCATGCGCAAGTGAACGCATATGCGTAATGACCATATCATCTTGTCTACATAATCTATATATTTTAATACACTAAATATTAACGTATTTAATCCAGAATTTTTAAAAAATACGCTCAATCAAGTGTATTTTTGATTTTACTCAATTCATGTGCACGCATGTGTAAACATGAGCATGGTGACCATACCTTCTTTAAGAAGTCCATTACATTTATCTATGTTCTGAATCGCATCCCGTTTGGTTGAAAACCAAGGGAGATATAGCTGTTTAAAGTTTCAGCCAATCAGATTGCAGCGCACGTACATGCACGTTTATGCATGTGCATGGTGACCATACCTTTTTGTAGAAGTCTATTATATCTATCTATGTTCCAAATCCCATCGTGTTTGGTTGAAAACCAAGGGAGTTATAGCTATTTAAAGTTAAAGCCAATCAGTTTGCAGCGCACGTGCATGCACATGCTTTCATGATAATTGCTATATATCATGTTGTAGGATATCCTAATGCATGGCTATGTTCAAAGTTTCAAAGATTTTCGTAAAAAAACAAGAAAGATATTGAGACTTTAGTTTCAACCAATCAGAGCGAAGTGCACGTGCATGCACGTGAGATCTTGCTATTTTGACCATGTCATATTGTCTATGCTACAAATATATCATCGCATTATGAGTTTCAAAGCATTTCATCCAAAAATAGAAAAGTTACGGCTATATCTATTATAATGGTCATTTCACACGTTGCACGTGCACGCTCTTGCAAGCATGCGCGCGCAAAATGACCTTCGTTCCGCAAATCTACATAACATGCCTAATGATCCTAAAAAGGTTTTACCTAAGTCGGATGTGTCTTTTACAAGATCACTCCCGGACAAAAAAGTACCCAGGAAGAAGAAGAAAAATAATAATAATAATAAGAAACAGAGTAAAAACAATATGTTCCCCAACTTCGTTTGGGGAACATAATTATTACAAAGTAATATATACAAACAAAATGTTAAAGAAAATCTTTTTTCTCAAGAACAGCAAAGTTATATACTGTATTGATATGGAGGCACTCTCAAGTAGTATTAAAATTCAAGCTCCCCCCCCCCCCCCCAGTAAACTTTTCAATTCTAATCTGATTTGTGCTTATTCCTAGCCAATGTGCTCAGGTGAGCAATTTAGCACCTGGGCCTCTTGTTAGCTCTACTGGTCAGAGACCACAAGAGCTTATGCGATTGTAATGCGTCCGGCGTCTGTCCGTCTGTCTGTCTGTCTGTAAACAATTTTTCAAATACAGTTTTGGTCTGATTTCAATATATCTTGGCACACAAGTAAACTACACTAAGATACATAATTCTGTATATCGGTTTTTGATTTCGATGAACGATGTTGCCGTGGTTACTAAAAATAGAAATTTCTGTGAAAATCATTCAAAATGCTACTCCTCCTACACTTTTGGTCTGATTTCAATATAACTTGGCACACAAGTAGACTACACTAAGATACATAATTCTGTGTATCAGTTTTTGATTTCGATGAACGATGTTGCCGTTGTTACTAAAAATTAAAATTTCTGTGAAAATCATTCAAAATGCTACTCCTCCTACAGTTTTGGTCTGATTTCAATATAACTTGGCACACAAGTAAACTACACTAAGATACATTATTCTGTGTATCGCTTTTTGATTTTGATGAACGGTGTTGCCGTGGTTACTAAAAATAGAAATTTCTGTGAAAATCATTCAAAATGCTACTCCTCCTACACTTTTAGTCTGATTTCAATATAACATGGCACACAAGTAGACTACACTAAGGTACATAATTCTGTTTATCAGTTTGTGATTTCAATGAATTGTGTTGCTGTTGTTACTAAAAATAGAAATTTTTTTGAAATACATTCGAAATGCTACTCCTCCTACAGTTTTGGTCTGAATTCAATATAACTTGACCAACAAGTAAACTACTCTAAGATACATAATTCTGTTTATCCATTTTTGATTTCGATGAATGGTGTTGCTGTTGTTACTTAAAATAGAAATTTCTGTGAAAATCTTTCAAAATGCTACTCCTCCTACAGTTTTGGTCTGATTTCAATATAACTTGGCACACAAGTAGACTACACTAAGATACATAATTCTGTGTATCTGTTTTTGATTTTTGATTAATGGTGTTGCCTTGCTTACTAAAAATAGACATATCTGTTAAATACTTTTAAAATGCTACTACACTGAGATACATAATTAACAGTTTTGTGTTTTTGATTTTGATGATTTATGTTTCCATAGTAATTTAAATTGAAAATTCAGTAAAATTTTATTTAAAGCTACTCCTACAGCTGTAGTCTTATTGCAATCTTGCCTCAAAAAGAGACTTAATCAAGGATCATTACTCTATTTATTGCTTTTGTAAAGTTTTAAGTCCCAACTTCTACTTTTCTTTTCTTTTTTAACCAAGTACAAACCAGTAGAGCTACAGTCTCGACAGAGACTTCTGGTTTTTATTGTTGGGTTAACCCCTCAATAACAGGGTTTTTTGAATGATTATGTGACTGTGCAAGGTTAAAAAGACGTCATGGACTTGTCTATATAATAAGTAGAACCCTGTGTTAAAATTCAACCCACTCTGTTGTAAAGTTGTGAACATTAAACTGCAGTATGAATGAGTGTACAGAAATGCGCACTTCTATAGACAAATACTCAAAGTAACTCATCCATTGTCTCATCAATTCATCCGTCTGTAAAGTTTTCATATTTTTAAATTTTCAAGAATAACTAGGCCAATTTTAACTAAAATTGGTCAAAAGCATTCTTGGGTGAAGTTAAATTTGTTAAAATGAAGAACCAATCTCCATTCGAAAGGGAGATAATAAAGAAAAGAAAACAATTCCCCATTTTCAAAAGTGAGTTATCTCCCCTCAAAATCGGAACTCTTCTACACTAGCATAACTTCCGCGGACTACGCATTACAATAATCCAACAAAATAGTGATCAACTTACACGCTGCATTTAAAAATTTTAAAAGAAAGAAACGGTTTGTAATTTTTTTTTAGATAATAAGCGATTGTATAAAGGGTCTGTCACCCACCCACCCCCTTTCTAGACAGCTATACGAATTAGCCAGGCACGTAGCATCGTCTTTAAAAGGGGGGGGGTGGCAGCCAAAGAAATATTTTTTTCTTACCTAGAAAAGTAGACAAGCAAAGAAAAACCTTGCCCAAAGTCGAAAAAGCTACTTATTTCAGTACCAGTTCCTTGGCATACAATACTTATTTCCCCTTATATAACTTTACCGTAGTATAAACTGTGTGTGTGGCAAGGGGGGGGGGTGGCAACATGTCTTTTAACGAACATTTTCAATAGAAAAAGTAATATTGGGGAAAAAGTGGGGGTGGGGCTAGGCCCCTTGACCCCCCCCACCCCCCCACCCCCCACCCCCCGTTGCTACTTGCCTGTTAGCTGGCAAACAACTTCATCAGAAATTTGCAATTTTAATGTACGTTATTGTAATTTTTTCTTAAAATCTTACATGTATAATCTACGGGATACATCTTATTTATGTTTTTAAAAAGATAATTTACAAAGTACACGTAAGTTTTTAATAAGCGGTGTGGTGAAACCGGGAAGATGAATTTCGCTGGATGTCAGTTGAGTGTGTTACACACTTGAACTCAGAACTGACCATTAGAATGTTCCAAATCAACTTTCATGCGAATTTGATTGACACTGAGGTGACGCACGAGGGTTTTGAGCGTACAGGTACAGAGAACGAATTTGTAAATGGATTGGACAGTTGAATATGAACCAAAGTTGTGGAAATTAAAAATTATTAGAATAAAACTAAAAATTCTTATATTTGATCTGCACATTTTGTAAATAATGATGATCCGTCTGGAGAACATCCACTACCGAAAATTAGCTTTTGTTTTGTATTTTTTTTTAAATAGGCCTATTCGAATATGTATCAGCATTTTATCAGTAATTTGTTTCGTTTTTTTTTGTAAGGGGGGGGGGGGGCTTACACAGTGCCTTATTATACTTCTATACAGATTAATACAAATCCAGAAAGAGACTATGAGTGGGCAATTTAAAAAAATACGAATCAGTTAAGATTTCTTTTTAGCGAGCGCAGCGAGCGTCGCGAAGCGACGCTCGCGAAGCGAGCTCAATAGACTAACGTGTATGAACAGAGGAAATTCGGATTGAAATCTGTACATACGTCAGCCAAATTTTTCTGTGCAACATTCCCAGAATTCCTGCACTACCCAATGTCCTTTGCGCGAATAAATCAAAAAAGATTCAACTTTCGGCAGCTCCCTGCTTCCCATTTGCGCATGCGCATTGCGACTTCCGCTTTCTCTTTGGATCTTGAACCGGTGAAAATTCACAGTCATGATTCTGCTAGCAATTTCTTGTGTGGTATGTTTATTTTTCAATCATATCTAAATCTTATTTCTTAAATAAGTTTTTCTAAAACTTTTTAGTGTTTTTCCATTGAAAATAAAATTTATTTTAGCATATATTGCAATATTTAGTGCAATAGTTATTAAACACAATGCTACACTTAAAACTTTGATGAAAAAAAATTAGTTGTACAGTTGTAAGATAGTTATCTAAATAGTTATCATTATATGTTTAATCATATAAGTATAATACTTTTTTATTGATTTTATTTGGGTTATTGATGGGATACATATTTCTTTGGTTGGATGTTAACATTTCTGAGTTAAAATTACAGTATTTGTAGCTATTCCAACAGGGGCTTGTGTAGAGGAAATAAATCTGTTAAAAAAAATTAGTACCTAAGAGAATGAAACATGTGTTTTCTCATAGGTACTAATTAATGTATTTTCTCTACACAAGCCCCTGTGATTTTATAAAGTTGCTTTCTTTAAAGTAAGTATGTTCAAAGTTGGCATTTGTTTGGTGTATATTCATCAAAAGAGCTCTAGCTGGGGCCAACTGAGATTGGGACCCTTCTAGAAGCAGAGGGGAATGTCAAAAGGTTGAATAATCCTTCAAACATTATTAAAATATTTTTTTGCAACTGTATTTTGTTTAAAGTTTGGTTTATTTACAAATAATTTAATTTCTTTTGTATCAAGCTATTTCATTGGTTGAATCATTCAGAGGAACATATAATTTTTTGGATAACATAACTTGCCTACCTCACAATGAGTTACAGCAAAAAATATTACTGCGCTTTACAGTACTTTTAAAATAACGCTCAATTTGAAATCTTATTCTGGAGGAAAAATTGTCTTATTGTCTATACTGAAATTAAATTATAAGGAATGAAGCTAATTTCAACTTATGTTATACGATATAACAAAACTTGGAGCAGTTTACGCTTTTTTTATAAACCGTAAATTGTGATGTTAAAATATTTGACTTAAAATTTTAATAATATTAAAAAATAAGGTATCATTTTTTAACATTATCGGGCTATAAATACGGGTTGGTCACGAGATTTAATTCCATACAGCCCGAAGGCTTTATGATGAATTTAATCTCTTACCAACCCATATTTATAGCCCGATAGATGTTTACAAATGATACCTTATTACTTATATTTACATTTGAGACTTATTCATTTTATATTTACCTGATTGTGACTAAATAACATGTGAAATGCAGTTTTTTTCAAAACCAACGGCATGTATGCTATCCTCTGAATGTGCGTCGAACTTTAATGTTGTCACTGAGAAATTACGTCGAAAGATTATCTATATGCACATTTATGACCTCTTGACCCCCATATCTGTATTTATGATTTCACAGAGTTTCCAAAAACTATCGGTCCTACCGGCAAAACCGATAGAAAATCGAAATGTCCGATAAAATTCGCTACAGTACCGGTCCATGTGACCGATTGTGAGGGCTTGTCCTGATTAATTAAATGCACTCTGATCTACTGCGAAGTCTTTATAAATGAAAATTTTCAATGCAGCATGCTCCTATTCATCGTAAATATCCATAATCCTATTCATTTTTCAATTCTACTTGACTTATTTACTTCCAAAAATGATCGTTTTTCCCTAATCCGAATTTCCTCCATTCCTCTGTTAATGGTAAACACATGCAGTATATAGGTCATGGAGTGCAATGTCCACTGAGAAAACGTAAAGATAATTTAAATTTATTTTTATTTTGAATTTCTATCATAACTGCTATTTATATATGATTAAATTTTACAAGTGAGTATTTAATTTTAATTTTAAAAAGAATTCTAGTAACCATAAGACATTTTCTTTTTCATTTTTTTTTTCATAATTATATGTTTCTTTCCCCCAACATTTGCTAGGGGGTAGTTACTTTATTGCTGCCACAAGCCTGTGTGGTCTTTTGCCATGCTTGAATTAATTTTAGTTGCATAATGCATAACCCTGGTATCGCAATCATTGTTAAATTGGTGAGCCCTGATGAAAATTTATACATGCACATATTCAATGTAATTTGAAATATACACTGTACTATATTCTAAAATTTATTCAGACTGATAGAATATGCTTCGGACTGGTATAAATAACACATTAAGTCATCA
>NW_026936658.1:0-7269 GCF_032062105.1 Saccostrea cuccullata
ATGGTCTCTTAGGATTTAAAATAGATATAGACAAAGAAGGTATGGTCACATGCACATTCATACGCGTGCTGTACGTGGCTGCAATCTGATTGGCTGAAACTTTAAATGGCTATAACTCCCTTGTTTTAACAAAATGTTTGAATTTGAACATAGCATCATTAGATATCCTACAATAGATATAGATAAAAATGTCATGAAATCACGCGCATGCATGTGTGCTGCAATCTGATTGGCTGAAACTTAAATGGCTATAACTCCCTTGTTTTTCAACCAAACAGGATGGATTTAGAACATAGATAGATATAAGGGACTCCTACAAGAAGGTATGGTCATCATGCACGTGCTATGCACGTGCGTGCACGTGAAATGGTAAAATAAAAATACACTTGAATGAGTATTTTTTAATACTTTTGGATTAAATGCTTTAATATTATAGTATATTAAATTTAGATAGTGTAGACAAGATGATATGGTCATTACGCACATGCATTCACATGCGCTTATTATTATTCCTGGGAAAATTTTGTCCTCGAGTGATCTTGTAAACTACACATCCGAGTAAGGTAAAATGTTTTTAGGGTCAGTAGACATGTTATGTAGATTTGCCGAACAAAGGTCATTTTGCGCGCACGTGCTTGCAAGAGCGCGCACGTGCAACACGAAAAATGACGATTTAATTGATATCGGCGTAACTTTTTACATTTTTGATGAAATGCTTTGAAACTCATAATATAAGGATATATTAGTAGCATAGTCAATAAGACATGGTCAAAATAGCAAGATCTCACGCGCATGCACGTGCGCTTCTGATTGGCTCTCATTGGCTGAAACTAAAGTCTCAATATCTTTCTTGTTTTTTGATGAAATCCTTTGAAATTTTGAACATAGCCATGCATTAGGATATCCTACAAAATGATATATAAAAATTATCATGAAAACACGTGCATGCACGTGCGCTGCACTCTGATTGGCTGAAACTTTAAATAGTAAACTATAACTCATAAAGTTTGTCCTTGGTTTTCAACCAAACAAGATGTCCCAAACGAATTTGGAACAAAGATATATAAAGACTTCTACAAGAAGGTACGTGCTTGCAAGAGCGCGGTCACCATGCAAATCCATACACGTGCGTGTACATTTTGTGTGCGCTGCAATCTGATTAGACGTAAATCTTTACTGTTTTGATGAATTGAAACTCATAATATAAGGATATAGTAGTAGCATAGACAAATGACATGGTCTATAACTCCCTTAGTTTTCAATTAAACAGGATGAGATTTGGAACATAGATAGATATAATGGACTTCTACAAGAAGGTATGGTCACCATGCACATCCATACATCACGTGCGCTGTTATCTGATTGGCTGAAACTTTAAATAGCTATAACTCCTTTAATTTTCAACCAAACAGGATGAGGTTTTGAACATAGATAGATATAATGGACTTCTACAAGAAGGTATGTCACCATGCACATCCAAACACGCGTGAACGTCTGCAAAAATCTGATGGCTGAAACTTTAATCAGCTATAACTCCCTTGGTTTTCAACCAAACGTATACAGTGGATATGGATGTAATGGATTTAGAACATAGATAGATGTAATGGACTAAATCTACAAGAAAAGATGTATACGTCACCATGCTCAGTGCTAAATTTGTATGCACGTTGATAAAGTCTCAAATGCGTGCACGTGCACCAAAAGGGAATGGAGCGTTTGAGTAAAATCAACGGTCCCCGTTAAATACACTTCCCAAACGAAGTTGAACATATTGCTGTATTCCGCGAATGATCTTGTAAAGTACACATTTTGGAAATTAGGGTAATACTTTAATATATAGTATATTGAAAAGTATCGATATGCTTTGATATTTAGAATATGTAGACATATTATAAAGATAAGATATGGCCATTTTGTGTGCATTACGCGCATGACCGATTTAATTGATATAGGCGTAAATTTTTACCTTTTCGATGAAATGCATTGAAACTCATAATATAAGGATATAGTAGTAGCATAGACAATATGACATGGTCGCAAGATCTCATGCGCATGCACGTGCGCTTCGCTCTGATTGGCTGCTAAAATTTGAAATTTTGAACATAAGGATATCCTACAACATGATATATAGCAATTATGGTGCATAAATCTGATTGGCTGAAACTTTAAATAAAGTTTTCTCAAATGATATAATAGATAAAGTTTGTCGTGTATGTTAATGAAACTTTAAATAGCTATAACTCCTTTAATTTTCAACCAAACAGGACGAGGTTTGGAACATAGATAGATATAATGGACTTCTACAAGAAGGTATATGGCATGCACATCCAAACAGGGAGATGGGGAGACTCCCTTGGTTTTTGGGGAACATAGATAGATGTAATGGACTTCTACTGTCACCATGCTCAACACGTGCGTGCACGTGGTAAAACCAAAAATACACTTGAATTACAATTAAATACTTTAATATATAGTATATTAAAGTATATAGATTGTGTAGACAAGATGATATGGACATTACGCACATGCATTCACATGCGCACGCGTGCAATGCTAAAATTTGAATGAACATGGTCCCTTCTGGGTAAACGTTGGGCATAAACTTATTTAATATTAACAGGGAATATTGGGAGCGTTTACTAACGGTGTTTTCTTATTATTATTACTCTGTTTCTTCTTATTATTATTATTATTATTTTTCTTCCTGGGAATCCAAATCTTTTCCGCGAGTGATCTTGTAAACTACACATCCGACTTAGGTGAAACCTTTTTAGGGTAAGTAGGCATGTTATGTAGATTTGCGGAATCAAGGTCATTTTGCGCGCACGTGCTTGCAAGAGCGCGCACGTGCAAAACTTAAAATGACCAATATATAATGGATATAACCGTAACTTTTCTATTTTGTGACGAAATGTTTAAAAACTTATAATGTAAGGATATATTAGTAGTATGCACAAGATGACATGGTCAAAATAGCAAGATCGCACGCGCATGCACGTGCACTTCGCTTTCATTGGCTGAAACTAAAGTCTCAATATCTTTTTTGTTTTTTGATAAAATCATTTGAAATTTTGAACATAGTCATACATTAGGGAGATCTACAGCCTGTAATATAAGATTTATCATGAAAGCATGTGCATGCACATGTGCTTGCAAGAGCTCGCACGTGCAACACGAGAAATGTCCAATATAATTGATACAGACGTAACTATTTAAATTATTCATGAAATGCTTTGAAATTCATATTATAAGTATATATTAGAAGGATAGACAAAATGACATGGTCAAAAAAGTAAGATCTCACGCGCATGCACGTGCGCTTCGCTCTGATTGGCTGAAACTAAAGTTTCAATATCTTTCTTGTTTCTTGTCATAATCCTTTGAAATTTTGAACATAGACCTACATTATGAAAATCTACAGCGTGATATATAAGAATTGTCATGAAAGCATGCGCATGCCCGCGTGCTGCAATCTGATTGGCTGAAACTTTAAATGGCTATATCTCCTTTCTTTTTTTGACGAAATGCTTTGAAATTTAATACATAGTCATGCATTAGGATATACTACAATATGATGTAGAAAAAAAAAAATAAAATCACGCGCATGCACGTGTGCTGCAATCTGATTGGCTTAAACTTGACATGGCTATAACTCCCTTGTTTTTCAACCAAACAGGATGGGATTTAGAATATAGATAGATATAAGGGACTCCTACAAGAAGGTATGGTCATCATGCATGTGCACGCACGTGCGTGCATTTGGAACGAGTGAAATGAAAAATACGTTTGAAAGAGTGATTTTTCATACTTTTGGACTGAATACTTTAATATATTGTATATTAAGATATGTAAATAGTGTAGACAAGATGATATAATCATAACGCACATGCATGCACACGCGCACGGGTGCAATGCTAAAATTTGAATATAATTGGTATCCTTCTGAGAAAACGTTGTTAAAGTCAAAAATGCACAGAGTTTGTCTTATTTAATAAGGCTTACAGGGAATATGGCACCAAAAGGGAGTTGGGGATCGTTTGGGGAACATCTGTAACGGTTCCCGTTACAATTAGCACTAGTTATTCTTATTATTTTTCTTCCTGGGAAAATTTTGTCCGCGAGTGATCTTGCAAACTACACATCCGATCTGGGTGAAACCTCTTTATGGTTAGTAGGCATGTTATGTAGATTTGCGGAATCAAGGTCATTTTGCGCGCACGTGCTTGCAAGAGTGCGCACGTGCAAAACTTAAAATGACCAACATAAAATGGATATAACCGTAACTTTTCTATTTTGTAACGAAATGTTTTGAAACTTATAATGTGAGGATATATTAGTAGTATGCACAAGCTGACATGGTCAAAATAGCAAGATCGCACGTGCATGCACGTGCGCTTCGCTCTGATTGGCTGAAACTAAAATCTCAATATCTTTTTTGTTTTTTGATAAAATCATTTGAAATTTTGAACATAGTCATACATTAGGGAGATACACAGCCTGTTTTATAAGATTTATCATGAAAGCATGTGCATGCACATGTGCTTGCAAGAGCTCGCACGTGCAACAAGAGAAATGTCCAATATAATTGATACAGACGTAACTATTTAAATTATTGATGAAATGCTTTGAAACTCATATTATAAGTATATATTAGAAACATAGACAAAATGACATGGTCAAAAAAGTAAGATCTCACGCGCATGCACGTGCGCTTCGCTCTGATTGGCTGAAACTAAAGTCTCAATATCTTTCTTGTTTCTTGTCATAATCCTTTGAAATTTGGAACATAGACCTACATTATGAAGATCTACAGCATGATATATAAGAATTTTCATGAAAGCATGCGCATGCCCGCGTGCTGCAATCTGATTGGCTGAAACTTGAAATGGCTATATCTCCTTTGTTTTTTGACGAAATGCTTTGAAATTTAAAACATAGTCCTGCATTAGGATATCCTACAATATGATATAGAAAAAAAAATCATGAAATCACGCGCATGCACGTGCGCTGCAATCTGATTGGCTCAAACTTGAAATGGCTAAAACTCCCTTGTTTTTCAACCAAACAGGATGAGATTTAGAACAAAGATAGATATAAGAGACTGCTACAAGAAGGTATGGTCATGATGCACGTGCACGCACGTGCTTGCATTTGGAACGAGTGAAATAAAAATACACTAGAAAGAGTGATTTTTCATACTTTTGGACCGAATGCTTTAATATATTGTATATTTAAATATGTAGATAGTGTAGACAAGATGATATGATCATAACGCACATGCATTAACATGCCCACGGCTGCAATGCTAAAATTTGAATATAATTGGTATCCTTCTGAGAAAACGTTGTTAAAGTCAAAAATGCACAGAGTTTGTCTTATTTAATGAAGCTTACAGGGAATATGGCACAAAAAAGGAGTTGGGGAGCGTTTGGGGAACATCTGTAACGGTTCCCGTTACAATTAGCACTAGTTATATTTACTTTATTAAAAGTCGATATAATTGTTGCAGGGTTTTTTTTGTCATCAAGAATTAACAGGACAACCTAGCTAGTACATGCACTAAGGCGATAGCCGTTCTTGCATTTACTTTAGTAATAGATACTATTGTCATGATTTAATAATGACCCCAAATTACGAGACGGAAACCTATATACTACTTATATAATAGTGTTGCATTATGCATGTACTATGCCTAAATAGTAGGCAGGGTTTGACACATGGTGCACGAGCCGGAGGCGAGTGCACTATGTGTCAAACCCTGCCTACTATTTAGGCATAGTACATGCATAATGCAACACTATTGTTATTATTATGCTGACTGTTGTTATTATTTATGAGGCAATCCATTTCACTTTTGCCTGAAAATATTGGTGCTTACACAGCGCACTTGCAAGAACTCATTCAAAATCTTCATGCTAAAATCGGTTGCATGCTTAGTTATTTTGGTTACTAGTATTTTCTCTAAATAAGTCAGGATTTTTTGTCCCAAAGCGACTGATCTTTATTTTGTGTTTTGGTTTGTTTACAGACGTCCATTCTCATTGATAGATTTCTTTTACATCCTTCGATCAAGCGTTACATAAAAAAAGCGTTTTGATGACCCCGTGATATCAGTTCAGCTAACGATCTGTATGTAATTAGTTTGAAACTTTGTTGTACACATTTATTTAAGTTTCTTTAGAATAATATAACTGTTTTCAAATAATATTTCTCTATTTCCCCCTTTTTGTGTCCATTGTATAAATTAAGTTTATATATTTAATAAAATTCACCCAGTCAGTGATCGTATCTGTGGCGTAATCGATAAGGCATCGGACTGGCAACCGCATGGTCGTGAGTTCGATTCCCCGCGTGAGCATTAAAGAATTTTACTCAGTGAATAAGGCCGTGCACTATTTCGGCATAGTATGCTTACGCTATGTAAATCCTTAGACCACTATGCGAGAATAGTAGGGTATGGGTTATAGAGAGACAAACTGACAGGAAGCATAATAATACATGTTTACGTTCTCTCGCTTCTTTAAAAAAAAATCTTTATATTTATCACAATCACAAAAGAAGCTCCATTTCAATATCAATACTGTTAGGTGTTTTCCTTAATCTTACACCTTTCTCAACGTCTACTCAGTATGCATACCCTTGAATAAAAAAATATCCATTTATGAATATTTCAATTTCTTTTTTTGGAACTAATATGCCATCGTTGTTTAGACCTACTTTTAAAACATATTTCATGTGTATACATTTATATGTAAATGAGCTACCCTCTTCACCTATTACAGGTATATTAATATTTTATAGTAACAGGGCAGCAGCACTAACTTTGCAATAACTCAGAGTATACGTCTGGGGCCCTAACAACCTGCAGTAATTACCAATACATTTGATTTCCCATGGTAGACCACAACTACTTGTAAAATCCGACCAGATTACGACTTAGAACACCGACGGAATACCCCGTCCAACAGATTAAATTAGCATGTCAACAACTCTACTCGATTCTGATATGTCGAAAAGGGGCGATGATCTGATTAGATCGCAAATTAGATTCAGAGTTTAATTGGCTTCGCGTTCGTTACCAGATGATACTTATACCCTAAGACTTAATCCATGTGCAATGTACTTTATCCGTGAAAGCATGTACCAGTATATGTGTATTTATTGTATTTTTTCAGTAAAAAATGGGAAAAATAAAAATTTTCAGGCATGATAATTACTCTACTCAAACAAGTTTGATGTAACATTTTTAATTTTTGAAAATTAAAAAGC
>NW_026936659.1:0-7394 GCF_032062105.1 Saccostrea cuccullata
ATATATCTTTGCGAAAAAAAAGTGCCCCCGCTTCCGACGCCTATGTCATATTTTATTAATATCTTACAGAATAATTTACCTACTTAAAATGACATCGTTCGCTTCGAGAGACTTTTTTTGTCAGTTAAATCATTTTTATAGACGTCTCTGGTCGAGCCTCTTTATTGCAAACTACTCAATTCTTCCTCGAAAATTACCTCGATAAAAATAGGACCGTATGTATATAGAAAGCATACACAAGATTTCGGTTGGAGTTACCTGAATAATATGATAAAATCAGACACCTCGGAATGAAATACTAAATACTCTAAGTCTCTGGTTTATCCTATGTTTTAAGATATTCGCAATCCAACAGTACAGTGACTTTATTTCGACCCGTACGTAAATGAGCCTTTACATGTAACAGATCAACTTTGTTAGATATATGTTGTATCTCGATAAATAAGGACTGAAAATAAGAGTAAGATATATAATTATATGCATGTACCCTGATTTCGTTTCGGCAGGTTTCGTTTTGATTTCGTTTCGTCTTGATTTCGTTTCGTTTCGGTAGGTTTCGTTTCGTTTCGGTAGATTTCGTTTCGTTTCGGCAGATTTCGTTTCGTTTCGTTTCTATTTCGTTTCGCACTTTACAGGTACCCTAAAATAATACAATATAATATTCTTTAACATTATTTGTTCTCATTATAAAGTTAAATCAAATTTCTTCTAACAATATAGATTTAATGGGTGGAGCATTATCAAGAACAGGTCTCTCCAGTGGCAAATCAAAATATCACAGCAGTAAATCTCTTACTGGTAAAACAGTCATCATAACCGGGGCGAACACAGGAATAGGGTTCCAGACAGCAGTAGACTTAGCCAAGAGAAATGGGAGGATCATCCTTGCTTGTCGAAATACAGAAAAAGGAGAGGCCGCGAAAAGCAGAATTATCCAACTGACGGGAAATAAGAGTGTAGTGTTTCGACATCTTGATGTGAGTTTGATGTCATCTGTCAGGTCGTTTGCGGATATCATCAGAAAGGAAGAGAAAGGTGTAGACATCCTTATCAACAATGCTGCAGTAGTAAGTAAGTGCTTTTAATGTGTACAAATTTAAAGTACATGTATATATCAGAAACTTTCAGTATGAGATTCTTTGTTCAAGTCATGGTCAGACACATCAATTCCAGTGTCAGACTGTGTCAGACACTTCATTTTTTTTTTAATAAATTATGGTAGATAAAAAATATTGTGAGTTTCTTCAACCATCTTATTTGAATTATAGATTGGAATGAAGTTGTTACACCTGAGGGACTGGAAGAAACATTTGCAACAAATTACTATGGACCATTTCTTTTATCAAAACTTCTTATTGGTAAAAAGTAATTCTATATTTCACTTATTTGCATGTACTAAAATTTTTAAATAGGAAAATGTTTAAATTGCATCCTAATTTCTAAACATTTTATTTATTACATTATTTGTAGACATGCTGGAGAAATCTTCAGAGGGACGGATAGTGAACGTGGGCTCCATTGCCAGTTTGGGGGGATCAGTGGATGGGGACACAGTGTGGGTCCATAAGGGGTTCACTAGGGGGGAATACAATGATTCTAAACTTGCCCTGCTGTTGTTTGCAAAGGAACTTGCCAGAAGAACAGCACATACAAGTATGCTTGATGTATTAAAGTTTACATTTATAAAAGTTCAATTATGATATGAAACTAAATGTGCACTAAGACGTGCTGAAAGAAAAGCATCAGGGAAGAAGAATTTTGATTTAATTGAACAAAATTTTGTTATACCTGTTATGTTCATAATACTTTTTTAGATTGCTTATGGATTAATTATAAGCATGCTTACTGTAACTCTGCTTTACTGTAAATGGAAATACAGTAACAAGGTCAAATCAAGAAGAGTTACTTACGTCACTTGTGCAATCTCATATTAATGTGTTTGTGCTTAAAACTGCGTAAATGCATTTACAAGTTAAGAAAGTTGACGTTGTTGTTGTTTTATTTTTTTACTTACAGATATACTAGTAAGCTATGTTCATCCTGGTACAGTCACCAGTGAACTGTTCAGAAATCTACCTTGGATTTTACAGTTCATCATAACGTTTGTTATGAGACCATTTTTAAAGGTACATGATTTTGATACTCCTTACAACTTTCTCAAAAGATATCATCAGTTGTTAAAGATATCACTCTTGACATTATTAAATCGCTAAAATTACTTCTCACTAAAAATATATACCCGGTAGGAATTGTTTGAGATAAATTGCTAAATTTGCATCTTGCCAAAATTTTCACTTATATCGTATATGCATGTTTAATATTTTTAGCTCTTCTGAGCCAAAGGCTCAAAGAGCTAATGCTATGGCCATTTGTGCGGTGTGCGGTGTGCGTTAACTTTTTAGAATATGGGCCATAACTCAAGAACCCCTTGGCCAATCAGTACCAAATTTGTCACAGGGTATCCTTGGCCCAAGGGCTACCATTTATACTAAAATAAGGGTTGGGACCCTAAAACAAGGGGAGATAATCAGGAAAACAAAACCAAAAGTACTGGTTGCAAAAAAATCTTCTTCTCCAGAACCACCAGGCAGATTTTCACCAAACTTACGTACAAGGATTAGGATATGTTGAAGATTAAAAATTGTTCAAGGCATGACCCTGGGGCAAAGGGCGTGGTCTCAAGGTCACTTCAAAGTTGACCTAAATTTACAATTAATAAAAACGTGTATATTTTTCTTACTATAAGGACTAGAATCATCAAATCTTGTAAGTTGATGCATCTTACGACTTCACATCACGTTAACTCAAAAGTAGGTCACGGTGACCTACTTTTTAAATTTTGCGGGGATTTGTTTTCAAATTGATTTGAAGGCATATTTTGGACACTTTAAGGCCTATGATCATCAAACTTTGTCAGTTGATGCATCTTGGGTCCTTGAACAATGTCAACTTAAAAGTAGGTCACTGTGACCTACTTTTTGAACTTTATGACTTATCCTTTTAAAAACATTAAATCCCATTATTTCAGACACTGGGAGGTTTAGAATCATCAAATCTTGTACTTTGATGCATCTAGGAACCTTTAAACATATTTATAACAAAGTAGGTCACTGTGACCTACTTTTTAAATTTTGCCGACATTTGTTTTCAAATTGTTTAAAATGCATATTTTGATTACCTTCAGACCTACGATCATCAAACTTGGTCAGTAGATGCATCTTGGGTCTTTGAAAAATGTCAACCAAAATGTAGGTCACGATGACCTACTTTCGACATTTTATGGCTATATTTCAGTATCTTAGGCATTTATTGGCTTAGAATCATCAAACTTTGTGAATGGATGCATATTTAGTTTTCGGAGAGTGACAACCAAAAAGTAGGTCATGGTGACCTACTTTTGACATTTTATGGCTTTATTTAAGTATCTCCGGTACTTATTGGCTTAGAATCATCAAACTTTGTGAGTTGATGCATCTTGGGTTTTCGGAGAGTGACGACCAAAAAGTAGGTCATAGTGACCTACTTTTGACATTTTGTGGCTATAATTAAGTATCTCTGGTACTTATTGACCTAAAATTATCAAACTTTGTCAGATGATGCATCTTGGGTTTTCGGAGAATGTCGACCAAAAAGTAGGTCACGGTGACCTACTTTTGAATATCTCAGGTACGTATTAGCTTAGAATCATCAAACTTTGTCAGTTTAGGCACCTTGGGTTTTCGGAGAACGTCGACCAAAAAGTAGGTCACTGTGACCTACTTTTGAATATCTCAGGACTCAGGTACGTATTAGCTTAGAATCATCAAACTTTGTCAGTTTAGGCACCTTGGGTTTTCGGAGAACGTCGACCAAAAAGTAGGTCACTGTGACCTACTTTTGACATTTTTTGGCTATATTTGATTATATCTGGTACTTATTGGCTCGGAATCATCAAACTTGGTCAGTTGAGGCATCTTACGGTTTCATTGAATGTCCAACAAGAAGTAGGTCACAATGACCTACTTTTGAATATCTCAGGTACTTACTGGCTTAGAATCAGCAAATTTTCTCAGATTAGGCATCTTGGATGTTTGGATAACGTCGTCCAAAAAGTAGGTCACTGTGACCTACTTTTGACATTTGATGGCTCTATTTAATCATCTCTGGAACTAATTGGCTTAGAATTGTCAAACTTTGTCAGATGATGCATCTTGGGTTTTCAGAGAATGTTGACCAAAAAGTAGGTCATGGTGACCTACTTTTGAATATCTCAGGTACTTATTTAATTAGAATCATCAGTCTTTGTCAATTAATGTATCTTGAGTCTTCAGAAAATTCCAATCAAAAGGTAGGTCACTTTGACCTACTTATGATATTTGATAATTATATTATATCTTCAGTCTTAACTTGCTAAATATTATCAAACTTTGTAAGTTGATGCATTTTGGGTCTTATGATACTAATAGAGTTGGAGGCTTCTAATAGAAGATTTATCAGAAGAGCGATTCAAGGCCCTTGGGCCTCTTGTTTTATTTTTCAACAAATAAATTTCCTGACACTAATTTTAACTTCAGACCCCATTGGAGAGTGCTCAATCCATCCTGTTCTGTGCACTGGATGATGCAATACAAACTGGGGGCTACTATATGGACTGTAGTTTGTATGACCACTCTAAGTGGGTCCCGAATTCTGCTTATGATAAAGAACTTAGCAAGAAACTCTGGAGGACCACGGAGAGAATTATTACAGAGATTGATTCTGGATGATTCATTTGATGTGATGAAAAGATTATTAAATACCAGTACTTGTCATCACACAATACAGACTGTGATATATAGTAAAGTAAAATTCGTTTAGTGCAAACACAGATATTGAATTTATGGATATAGTGCAGTTATCTTTGATCCCCAGCCATATAGATTAATAAAATTCCTTATACTGATATAATGACTTACGGATATTGCGAAGCAATTTCAGTTTCAAGCAATTTCGAAGCAAGTCCCACTGACTTCGATATAACTGAGTTTTACTGTATACTAGTAATAACATGTAAAGCAATAGTTAGCTTGAGATATTGGGCACTTGTTTTAGCTTACAAGTATTGAAAAACTGCAGTATTTTTAATATCTTTTTTTTCATTTCAAATCCTAGAAGAAGGGATCGTTGTGATGGTTTTTAGCTCACCTGAGCCGAAGGCTCAAGTGAGCTTTTCTGATCACATTTTGTCTGTAGTCCGTCTGTCCGTCTGTCTGTCTGTCTGTCTGTAAACTTTTCACATTTTCGACTTCTTCTCAAGAACCGCTGGGCCAATTTCAACCAAATTTGCCACATCCTTGGGTGAAGGGGATTCTAGTTTATTCAAATGAAGGGTCACGCCCTCATTCAAGGGGAGATAATTGGAAATTAATAAAAATTTGGTGGCATGTTTTAAAAATCTTCTTCTCAAGAACCACTGTGCCAGGAAAGATGAAACTTATATGGAAGCATCCTCAGGTAGTGTAGATTCAAGTTTGTTCAAATCATGACCCCCGGGGGTAGGGCGGGGCCACAATGGCCGACCAAAGTTTTACATAGAAATATGTAGGAAAATTCTTTAAAAATCTTCTTCTCAAGAACCACTGTGCCAGGAAAAATGAAACTTATATGGAAGCATCCTCAGGTAGTGCAGATTCAGTTTTGTTCAAATCATGACCCCCGGGGGTAGGGCGGGGCCACAATGGCCGACCAAACTTTTACATAAAAATATGTAGGAAAATTCTTTAAAAATCTTCTTCTCAAGAACCATTGTGCCAGGAAAAATGAAACTTATATGGAAGCATCCTCAGGTAGTGCAGATTCAGATTTGTTCAAATCATGACCCCCGGGGGTAGGGCGGGGCCACAATGGCCGACCAAAGTTTTACGTAGAAATATATAGGAAAATTCTTTAAAAATTTTCTTCCCAAGAACCACTGTGCCAGGAAAGATGAAACTTATATGGAAGCATCCTCAGGTAGTGTAGATTCAAGTTTGTTCAAATCATGACCCCCGGGGGTAGGGGCGAGGCCAAAATGGCAGACCAGAATTTTACATAGAAATATATAGGAAAATTCTTTAAAAATCTTCTTCTCAAGAATAACAAAGCCGTAATTGATCATATTTATATGGAAGCATCCTCTGGTAGTGTAGATTTTGTTTGTTAACATCATGACCCCCGGGGGTAGGGGGGGGCCAAAAGGGTCAACCAAAGTTTTTGCATTGAAATATATATAGTAAAATTCTTTAAAAATCTTCTTCTTTAAGAATAACAAAGCCATAATTGATCATTTTTATATGGAAGCATCCTCAGATAGTGTAGATTTTGTTTGTTAACATCATGACCCCGGGAGGTGGGGGGGGGGGGGCAAAATGGCCAACCAAAGTTTAACATAGAAATATATAGGAAAATTCTTTAAAAATAATCTTCTTCTTAAGAAAAACAAAGCTATAATTGATCATACTTATATGGAAGCATCCTCA
Source organism: Saccostrea cuccullata (assembly GCF_032062105.1). Taxonomy (NCBI): domain Eukaryota; kingdom Metazoa; phylum Mollusca; class Bivalvia; order Ostreida; family Ostreidae; genus Saccostrea; species Saccostrea cuccullata. The sequence goes on from NW_026936659.1 coordinate 6,477, forward strand.
GGCAGTGTAGATTCAAGTCTGTTCAAATCATGACCCACGGAGGTAGTGCGGGGCCAAATTGGCCAACCAAAGTTTTACATAGAAATATATAGGAAAATTCTTTAAAAATCTTCTCAAGATTAGCAAAGCCATGATTGATCATAAGACTACTTTTGGACTTAAACTTTTCAATAATAAACCAATTTCTACTTTTTCCTATCAACAGTGCTCAGGTGAGCGATGTGGCCCATGGGCCTCTTGTTAAATAATTTAAATCTTTGGATCCCTTTTGTGACATTTATTAATCAATTTAATTAATCTAGCCTACATAGATAAATCTTCTTAATATTTTGACAGATTAAGGTTTTCTTTTGTACTCTTTAACTCTTATTTTGAATGATTTTAAGCATAAATGGTATAAATGTATAGCCAACTAGGGCAACACTTGTATGAATAAGAAAAGTGAGCTCATCTAAGTTTTATGACCCCCAGGGCAGGTCTGAAGACCATTAACTGAGACAAACTTAGTCAAGTCAGTTTTTAGCTTACCTCAACAAAGTGAGGTAGCTGCAGATCTGTAGCTCTCCAAAAAAATATTGATAGACCGGAGAGCTACAGAGCCACCCATTGAAAAAACTGTATATTTATTGCGCACAAAAAAATGCGCTGGGTTCTCGATTTATTTCTCCATGTTTTTAAAGCTGTAATCTCAAAATATTACTAACCGTGTGTTCCTAACATGTTCTTTGACTCTTTCTACAACAAAACTTTCCCCATAATTGTTGTTAATAGTCCTCCTGGCCCTGATATTGCAATCATCGGACATTTCGCTTATTTATACTGCCATTTTGGTTTCAAAGATAATTCGGTCCAATATGCTTCGTTCAGATGTCAACTACGAGAGAACTTGATAGAGGAGCGAGTAATTTTTTGAAATCT